>NW_026020298.1:2091860-2114413 GCF_900185275.1 Solanum verrucosum | reverse complement strand
TCCATAAAGGATAAATAGTTGGATTAAGTCTAATTTGAATAAATAGTTTCACATTTTGATCTATTTTGTGTAATTTACCTTTTTGAAATGAAGAAACAACAGAAAAATACCAAGAAGTAAGGAATTCAAAAAATGGGTCTCATAGGGAAGAGAGTATCAATAATTACAACAAACATAATTACTATTTTTCCAAGTGGTCGAGTATGGATTTCTTGAGATGGTTTTGGGATGATCATATGTCACACTTTGGGCCTATATTTTTGGCGTGACTGGCATTCAGAATTATTATTATTAGTCCCAAATAAGCTCTTGACTTGACTTGTTACTATACTGAAGGTTATAATACATATGTCGAAGCTTTTAAAAAAATGAGCATACAATAAATTTATAATTCAAACTCAACAGCTTTATTTAAAGATCTAAAGATTTGAATAATATGTATATAAAATAATGTTGAAAGTTATAACTCGAGTAACTCGTCTATAAAACCTTTATCATATTAAAGATAGGTTATCGGACAAGACTCCAAACTAACTGAATATTGAGCTAACAACATATACCCACTATCAATACTCTAGATTAATTAGAGCCTTTCGAAAGTAAGGAGGTCTCACAAAAGCTGGATAAATGTGATCCTAATGATGTATTTGTTGTTATGAGTACCTGAATTTGCATCATAAGACGATGCAGCATCGAATGACCTCAATACATGAAATTTCGGTATATAAAGTAGTTGAACGAAACAATTGGCTAAAACAAAACATAATGTTGAATGAGAAAATCTGAAAATAGACTGAAGTAAAGTCAGTACAATTATAAGATTTTCTGCTGAGATCTAACCCCAACTCCCGTCCCAAGAGTTGGGTCTAGAATCAAGGTCAAGAGTCTAGTCATAAATCAAGAATTAGGAGCCAGATCTCGGAGTAGTATTAGACATTGATACCCAAGACTTGAGTTAGGATTGAAAGTTGAGGTGTGAGGTTGAAAAAGTGTATATTTGAGAGTGCAATTGGTTGATATCCATGAGTTACCCATATTTTATGATGAATAATATGAGTTGATCTATAGTTAACTCACTTTTAAATGAGTAGATAACCAACTCATTTTAAAATGGATTAATAGAGCGAATATCTATATATTTGACCCATTTTGCTACCCCTAGTAAGAATTAAGTAGTTGTAACTCACATACAATGGCACAAGGTTACATTGTTGACTACTAGCTAACACGATAATGGTCATGCTTAAAAACTTGTTATCATATCAATTTTCACCATGTCAAACAAATATCCGCATTGTTCAAATATTTATATTGCAATCACAATTTACACAAATTTTTTAAAGGGATCTCCATTTTTAAACATAATAACAAACATTGACTGCCTTAACTACATCCTAATTTCTTCTACTTATACAACATTCCTAAAATTTTAAACATGTTAGTTCAATAAAAACTACACCTTTACAAAAAGAAACACGACTAAAAACCCTTGGGTAACAAAAATCTAGCCACCACATACCCCCACAAAAATAATGCCTTGTCGACAAGACATCAAACAAAAATAAAGACAAGGGGATGAGGCATACATGTGGTGCACTAGGTACATGTATTTGGTGTCGAAGGTGGGTTTGTAAACGCATACTCAGTGGTCTCTGATCTTGAACGTATTTATATGCCTAGGACCCAAATAACACCTATGGTTTGACCGAGTTTGAGGATAAATTCGTTAATTATTGATAGTGTGGAGTCATGATTATTGCATTATAATAAACCAATATGATTAGTTCTTGTATGTTGGGAAACAAGAGGAGAATGGGCAAAAAAGTGGCAGTACATGCAGTGAGGATTCGGTTTAAGAGCGAAAAAAAATCGACAAATTACCAAAGAAGAAGAAGAAGTTCAAAATGAGGAAAACCCAGCTTCGTATCCTCTTTGTATCACAGAGAGGGATTTAATTATTTCCACATTGAAGATTTCAAAACAGAATACTATGTATCCTCTCCACGTCACCGAGATGAGGAGTTCAAGAAATTAAAACTTTACAGCACACTGACGCGTCACAAACATGGTGCAAATTTTCTGCCGAGTTTTTCCAAATTATAAATAGACTTAGATTTTTATTATTTTATTTATTATTTTTTAGGTTTTTGGAGAACAACGACTTGGAGAGATATCTCTTATAGTATTTTATGATTGACCACCATTGAAATAAACTTATTGTCTGAATTGAACTCAGAAGAGAAATATGAGGATAGAATGTGGGACAAAAAGAGCATGATCTTCTCTAGAATTAGGGTTGATTTGTATCGTGGATTAAAATATACCTAGAGACCTTGCTTGGTTAATAGACAATATGAAAGTGTTATGCTTGGTAATTGATTCAGTCGATCCCTGCTCAACAATGTAGTTAGGATGTCAATTACGGTAGGCGTTTAGAGGTCGGGAGATCATAGTCATATATTTAACCTTGTAATATGTGATTTGATAACTAATTGGCATCTGTTAGATTATATAATATGCATGAATCTAAAGCAGGCTGCACTCTTGGAATTTCCAAGTCATTGTTTGGAATCCAAGTTGAAATTGAACCATATTAGTTTAATTCAGTATTGAGTGATCATTTAGAATAAAATACATCACTCTTTCCGGAAACACTTGCGTTAATTGATAATTATTGGAAGAATCAAGGATAACCTAATCTTAAGTCTTTGTGGGTACGACATCCGGCTCTTAAAAGAGCTAATTTATTACTTGCACGACCACGTACACTTGCGTGTTGATGAGTCCACAAATTGGACTCATTTAGGGCTATATTTTAATAGAAATTGTGTCCTCAAATGCTTATTTTATCTCAATATTTGATGAAAACCTTTAAGTTCTAGGTATTTGATGTTTGAAGAAAAGCATGGACACTACGTCGCAAAAAGAACGAAAAGGCTGAGAAGAACGAAGAAATGAAGGCTTGAGGATTGCCGAGTCCACTTGGCGAGTCGCCGAAGGGTCTTACTTCGTCTTTTGTTCCAGTGTGCTGAGCCCTAAAGGAAAGGATCAAGTGGGCGGAGATAGGGAGCAATCGGCGCATCGCCGAGAAGTTCCGCGAAGCAGTACCATTTTGCCCAATGACCCAGAGCACGACGATGTTGAAGGTTGGTGTAACACGGCGATGAAATACCCCAAAGGGTGAATCACCGAGTTGATCGGTGATTCCAACTAACGACTCCGAATAATCTGCTGCAGCACAAATCTGTGAAAACTATAAATACTAGTTAGAGTAATAGTTTTAAGAGTCGAACAATTATATATAATTTTCATATAGAATAGTAATTTTTTGGTATTTTTGCTCTAAGTTTGAGAGGGTTTTGAAGACTTGAAGAAAAAGAGGGTTTCATCTCCAAGGATTTAGACTTGGGTCTTTTGGATTCTTCATTCTTGGCCTGTAACAAGACCTTAAATTTGCATATCCATTTGAATGCAAGCTCATTTAGGTATAAATTTCTATCTCTTGATATGTGGCTAAAAACCCCAATTCTTGGGGTGTGATTTAGCGAATATGGGTTAAGATAATTGTTGGGTCTTGCTTGCTGATAGTTTAATCGTAGTTTAATTGTGATTTCGTTTAGTGGTTGTGGATGAATTTAATGAATTTGTAGTTGCAAATACAAGTTTATTTATGTGTTTTCGGTTTGCTCGAGAGAGAGGTCGTAAAACTAAGACCACTAAATTGATGGCCAGTGTGAGTGGGTCGACATGAGGTTTAGCTCGAGAGAGTGAACCCTAGTCCATCTCCACACACTCAGCTCGAGAGAGTGAGTGGGTTAAGGCGTAGGCTGGTCTTCATGCGGAAAATGGGTGTACGAGAGGAACACATTTGAAACGGGGTA
This sequence comes from Solanum verrucosum, assembly GCF_900185275.1. NCBI lineage: Eukaryota > Viridiplantae > Streptophyta > Magnoliopsida > Solanales > Solanaceae > Solanum > Solanum verrucosum. Next base: position 2,110,532 of record NW_026020298.1, on the reverse strand, counting down.
AGTTGCTCGAGACAGAGCTTATCACCCTTAAAGTTTAGCCTAGTCACAATTACTCAGTGAATCTTCTATCGAAAGCATGTACCCAACAATCTAGCTTAACCCGTATTCCCGTCACATCCCAAGGATCCCCTCTCATTACTTAGAAACCCTTGTTTATTTTGCTCTTTTTACCTTGTTGTGACAAAACCTCCCATTGTTAATTGACACTCTTGTGTCCGTCTTTAATTTACATTGTTTTTACTCGTTAATGTCTTTAGCTACGACTAGTTAGAACTAAGTTTTATTTTTATATTAATTCTCAAAACCACTCTCTTGGGAACGATCCCAACCCTTGATTGGGTTACTAAACTATTGTACGATCGTAGACACTTGCATCGGAAGTTGTGTCTTGATTATAAAAACTTCAAAAATGACGCCGCTGCCGGGGAGTGGTGTTACTTGAGAATTTTTAGATTAGTAGAATTTTTGTTTTTCTTAGTTGTAGTTACTCACCTAATTTTTTGTTTTGTTTTATTTGCTTGTGTGAATATTTCAGAAAGCATGAGTGTTAACGGTAGTAATGGTAGCTAGGTGGGCCACCAGGACGACATCGGTAATCTCAACGATGTCCAAGAGTCCAACATCAATGACCCTCATCTCATGGGAGGTGTTGGAGTCATCCGTTTACTCCCAGCCGAGGGAAACACAGTGTTTCACATAACGAGCACCATGTTGCAACTCTTGCAACTGAAGGAACTTTTCAGCGGACTGGCTCATGAGGATCCTCATGAGCATCTTCAAAACTTTGTAGATGTGTGCGGACCATTCTCGTTTATAAACATCTCCCAGGAGTTGGCCCGATTGAGGTTATTCCCTTTCTCGTTAATGGGAGAGGCGTGGAAATGGCTAGCTAAGTTGCCGCGATAATCCATCACTTCTTGGGAGGAATTGGTAACCACATTTTCAAATGCGATTTTTCCCTCCCTAAAAGATGATGTCACTTAGGGATAACATCCAGAGTTTTAAGCGTCTGGAAAGAAAGCCTCTGCACGAAACTTGGTTGCGGTTCAAAAAGTTGGTGCTACAATGCCGAACCCATGGTTTGCATGATAATGTGCTACTTCAGTACTTCTACCAAAGTTTGGACTCGGTAAACAAAGGTGTCGCCGACCAACTCTCACCGGGACGCTTAATACAACAGCTGTATACAGTAGCAGCCCAACATTTAGATGGCATAACAACGATCAATAGAGCATGGTACACTCGTGAGAACCAGGTCTCCCCTCTCACCTTCAAGCTATCTAAGGAGCAGATTAAAAAAGACAATTTGAGAGACCAAAACATGGCCAAAATCATGACGCAACTTTAAATTTTATCCAAAAATGTCATGGGGGCTGGTGCCCGTGGTGTCAACGATGTGGGGGTTGCGTGTGCTAATCTTGAGAAGATGAAGTTTGAAGCCTTGTATAACAAGGAGGTAAATTTTCTAGCCAACCTAGGCGGTGGCTACCGCTCAAATTACCCAAGTAGGGTGGTAACCAAGGTTGGGATAGAGACGAAGGCTGGAAGGACCGAGATCGTGAATGGAGGGACCGTAATCCGAATTGGAAAGATGGAGAGAATGAGAGATATGTGCCTCCCCATGAGCGCTAGAAACCCAAGGATTCAAAAGGATGTAGGTCTGAGGATATGCTCTCACATATCCTCAACAAAGTTGAAGGGTCAGACAAAATGCTAAAAGGCATGAAAGAAGATATATCTACCTTTAGCCAGATCGTTACCTCCAATTCAGTTTCAATCAAGCAGTTAGAAACCCAGTTGGGTCATATCTCGTCTCACCTAAATCTGAGACAGCAAGGGGGTTTGCCGAGTGATACTATGGCTAACCTCAAGAATGAAGTTTGAAGATGGATTTGCGTCGTGCCACGACGTTAACTAAGGCGTTGTTTGGGAGGTAACCCAAAACTCTTTATTGCTTTATGTTGCTTTGATAAAATAATAGTGTGTTGATTGTGCAAATGGAAGTGTGGAGAGTGAACGAAAAGTGCAAATTGGCGATCAACAGGTCTAGCTAATTAGTGAATCCCCAAATGGCTCGGTGACTCTGAACTAGACCACCGTTAGACGAAAGATCATCTTGCATTGGAGTTTGTAAAACTCAGCGAGCACAGGAAATTATGGGTGAACTGCTGATCGTGTCGGTAATCCCGACAGAGACCGCCGTTTGGACTCCCACACAACATGGAGGTTCTGTAAACTTCGGCGGGGAAAATAACTATTTGGCGTTACGCCGAATAGATCAGCGATCAGGACTAATGTCACCGAACGGGCAAAAACTGGATGGTTTTGCAAGCCAAAGGTTTAAAAGTTTCAACTTCATTCACTTTCCCTCACTTTTTGTCTTCCCAAACTCACACCCGCATGCTAGCTCCTATTTTTGCATTTCTAGAGTATTTTTAGTGTTGAATTGTGCTACAAGTTGGATCACATTGCTTCCTAGCATCTCAATATCCATTTGATCAGCATAAAAGGATGGTACTTCAACCTCCGCGTTCCTTTCCTCGAAAGTTGTATTCAAATGAAATGGCATTACTTTGATGATGTGTGTTGGGCCTATCTGGTAGGATTAGAATATTTGTTTCCCTGTTAGGTTCACAAATATTTCTCGTACTAAGTTAAATAGTTCATTCCTGAAGGTTGCGCTTTAAATTGGATGAAAGTCGTGGATTGTGTATGATTGTCACTAGGTTTAAGCCTAATTTGACTTGTGCATGCCTTAATTTTGTTTTCGGGGGTTGCAGAGTTGGATTCAAGAAAATGGGTTGAAACTAGGCACGTGAGCCATTTGGCGAGTTAAGTTGAGCTCGCCAAACTGCTCGGTGGTTCACCTAACATTCCTATTTTGCCGTTATTTTAATGCCATACGTAATGTTTAGTTCTGTAACTTTCGGCGAGAAGCCTTTGTTCGCCAAAAGCATTCGGTGACTCGCCGAAAGACTTATTGTTCACCCTTTGTCTGCACCATTGTATTCTCTATGCACTGCATTCGGCGAACCACCGAAGAAGCTGCACGCTTCGCCAACTGGTTCAGTGAAGTGATTTTGCAATTGAACTACCTTTCTTTTGTCTGAATACTTTCTAACTTTTTCTCGAAGCTTTGCAAAAATGGCTAAACCAAAAGTAGCTGGAAGAGAATATGCCACCCTGACAAACAAGAGAGAAAAATTTCAGGGAAAAATACAAAGGCAACAAATCCTCCCAAAATGAATAATGATGACAAGAAGCCCAGTGCCAGCAAGAGAACAAATCCCTGAGACCCCTCTATTCCTCATGGAGACGTGGATACTTCAAAGCTATCCACTCCTTTCTGGCGGTTCATGAATTGGACAATCTTAGTAAGTCAGTTGTCGCTGAATCTTCTGAAGAAGCTCTGGGGCCATTATTAAGTTCCAGGCTGACACATCAGGCACTATTGCCCAGACAGATGGAGCGACTGATTAGACAGGATTTTTCTCTACCTCCCTCTCTGTCCTTCTCTATTCTAAAGTCTAGATATTCTATTATTTGCATTTGAGGACAAATGCTTTTGTTTATGGTGGGGTGAGGCCCACACCTTTTGTGTGCTACTTTTTGTCGTATTTTGTGTATATTATCTGGGTTGTTCTGTTTTAAAATTTGTGTTAATACTGCTTTTCTGTGGATGTTTGAGCTTGTGGCTCCTTTTATTTTAAATTGCAAAATGATTTTGATCCGTCCAAAATTTTTTGCCACCTCTCGTGTGTCGAATGTGGTTGTTCTTTTACAAAACTTAAGTCTCAGTCCCGATCAATGTCGGGGACTTGAATAGTGTTTACATTCAAACGAACATGAATGCGCGGCTACGATGAGGGCCAAATGAAGTTGCATATACAATATGTGAACTCTTTCATCTCGTTGTGATTATCCATTTATCAAAAGTCGATTCTCTTGTGATGACCGTAGCACACTAGCAAAAGTGTGGAGTCTTGTTTGACCTTATAGTGTCAATGCCTAGTGTGATGAGCTTACCTATGAACTATGCATGATAGATCCTAGAATTTTCCCCGTTGGTCCGGTCAACTGAGTGATACGATCTTAGGCAACTTCTACGAGTGTGAGCCAATTTGACATTTGACATACACCTTTTTTTGTTACCTACCTTGTGAGCGTATGATTCTCTCTTGAACACCCTTTGAGCATTTACCTTTTCTTTGGAAGAAACCTGATGAAAGCAATGACCTTTCTCTATCCATCACCGATAATCTTCATGAAGTTGTTGGTTAGTTGAATAGCCAACTTAGGCCCAAAGCCTAAGTTGGGGGTGGTGTTGAAAAGATAGGGGCAAGTCAAGAAGTGCAAGGAAAGTCTCCTCTTACCTATGGTTTTGAGAAAAATGGAACCCCTCCACAAAAAAAAAGAATTGTGGAATAAAGTACAAAAGAAATCGGGTCTCCAAACAAGTCACGGGAAGTGAATAGTAGGATGACTTATTAGTACTAAAGAGATTGATGAAGGAAAAGAAAAGGAAGTGATGTGAGCACCACATTTCATGAGGATGAAAGTCACTGAGCCTAAATGACCATACCTTTACACTCAGCCCCGTTACAAGCCTTGTTAATGTCACGACCCAAGCCTAGGGCCTAGACGTGACCGGCGAATGGGGAACCCGAAGGAACCCCAAACAAGCCTCATAGCGTATCATTACACATCCTTGGTCGCGGAAGCAATTAAAATGACCATAAGCAATAAGCATAATCAAAGGGGGAAATCGGACTAAGGGAGCAAGAGAAAAAAAGAAGAAATGGTACATAAATACCATAGATGAGTCAAGCTCAAGCATAATACACAACTTGTCCAACACCACCTCTAAACATGAGTACTTAGCGGGGCCAAGACAAACTACCGGGCTCACCCTCATAGTCAAAACATAACTAAAAAGAAAAGTCTATACATAGCAAAAGATCATGAGCAACGTCCCCGGAATGGAGGACTCACCAATAACCTTGATAGGAAATCGTATTAGCCACGCGGAGGAGGATGGTCAAAGCGGTGCTCCGTCCCTACATGGTGACATCATGTAGGCATAGAGTATGCGTTAGTACGTTTGAATGTACTAAGTATGTGGGATGCAATGCAATGCTATAATAGATAGACATCATAGGAAAAATGCATAATCATACCCGATAGATAGCACATAAATGAAATGATGTATATAATGACGCTTACATAAAAATCATATTTAGTGGGACGTAGTACATGTGTGGTGAGTGACCATCAATATAGTATTTCCAAGCCTACCACCCCCTTGGAGAGGCGAAAGAGGTACAAACCCCTCAATGTGGTTACCCGGGCCTACCACCCCCCGAGCTAGGGACCAAGGTACCAACCCCTCGATATGGTTATACGGGCCTACTACCCCCCGTACTAGGCAACCAAGGTACAAACCCCTCGATACGGTTAACGGGCCTACTACCCCCCGTACTAGGCAACCAAGGTACCAACCCCTTGATACGGTTACCCGGGCCTACAACCCCCGAGCTAGGCTTGGTCGACTCACACACTATATAGAGAAAATCATATACATGTATCCATTTCATCATCATTTCAATACTTATATAATCATCCGACTCATAGGACGTACATTGGACCTTCCATTTCATAAGAATTCTATAAATGGCATTTTATCAAACATATGGGTGGGCTACTTGTTCATGTAAATAAAATCATGTGTTTCAAGAGTACTAAGTCCAACCAATTTCAAAATCCATATAAAACAGCCCACCAACAACATACATATATATATACATATATAACAACCTTCATAATTTGATCATGGAGGCATGAAAAACCATAAACATCATATAATCATTCCATTTCATGATAATATACAAAATAGACCATAATAGGATGTGTAGTAATAATTCCATAATTCAAGAGTTCATAAATGATCATAAGACCCATAAACTTGAAGTAAAATAGAGGATAAATGGTTGGACTTGTGGAAAGGAAGGTTTCCACAATCAATCCACATACCTCAACTTTGGAGAATTCTTGATGAAGATTGGAATGGAGAATTGCTTGAGATTGAATCTTGAATCCGGAATTAAAGCTTGGGATCCTTGAATTTGGTTGATGATCTTGGTGGAATTTTTTGGAGAGGGTTTAGAGAGAGTTTTTGGATGTTTGAGAAATGTTTTAGAACTTGGAAGAACTAATGAATATAGGGAATATCATATGCCCTTTTGGAAAAAAAAATGTCCCAACACTTAGAAAAATTAATGGGCGGGTGAACAGTGTTTCGGCTTACTGGAAATGGCACTTTTCTGCCGGCGAGGTTTTACGAAAATGGTCATAACTCCTTCATCCTAACTCGGAATGAGGTGAAACAAATTGCGTTGGAAAGCTAACTCACAGAGCTTTAATTTTGATAGTTTGAGCTCCTTCCAGTTCCTTGTGTGCTGAGAGATATGCCCCTTTAAAGTTGACCCTCAAAATCGCATTTTTTTGCGATTTTCGAAATTTGATACGGTTGTTCTAAAATTCGGGTTAGACTCATTTCCCACTCAATTTGACCCCCTGAATAAGAATATGAAGTCGAATTTCCGAAATGATGCACGGATTTTGAGATATATGGAAATTACAATTTTAGGTGTTTCCGAAGCACATTTTCGGGCATTTTTGGGGTCGTTTCAATATCTCCCCCTTGGGAACATTCGTCCCCGAATGTTAAAGAAACATACATGAGAGACACAAACATGGTAATTTCAGCCAACATAAGGATGCAACAATGCACTTACACCTTATTTCAAAAACCTCAACATAATTGTAAAAACCACAATGAACCAATTGTCAACTTAAACATGAATGTATGCAATGACATTATCATGTTTAGTGATGTTCAAGGAGAAACTACCTTCTCCTAGTCATAACACACCAACATCAACATTTCTCATGTTCATAGGAGGAACTACCTTCTCCTAGTCATTACATAGTCCATACATCATTAAGCACATATGCAAGTTTCCATGTTCAATAGCACTCTTTCAAGGAGGAACTTCTCAACTCCTTACTAAGACATGCTCATACCTTATTTTCATGAAGTACAATAGATCACTTATAACCAATGCACTACAACATGAGGGAAACAACTCATACAACTCATCTTTCTTCAAAAACACAAGTTTTTATGGAAATGCGCAAACCTCATTAATTCACATAAACATGGGAGGAACTACCTCCTCTACTCTTTAGGAAAGTTTCCACCACATAAGGAGCTACATTCCATTTCACAAGAACACATTCAAGCATGTTCATTTAATTCACATCATCAAGTCAAGTATGTCATATTACACACAATGCACAACTTAGGAGAAAAAAAAATCTCCATTTAAAACACACATCATACAACATGAGAGAATAGGACTACTTCTACGAACTCAATATGCATGCAACTTAGACATATTCCGTTTCATTGGAGGAATTTCCTCCTCCAACTCAAATCATGCTTATCATATGATCTTCGGCCAATTATGCAATTACTTCTTAAAAGCACATTTAAACCATTCACCTCATGAATCACATAGGTTACTTACTCTAATTGCCTATCAACATGAGGGGCATGAAACATGAAAACTCATTTTTATCTCAAAACATGAATTCTCAAAAACATACCTTTCATAAGGAAATCATCAGAATATAAAAATCACACATGACTTCTAAAACATAACATAGGCCCATCTAGGAACTCTTGGTCTCAAGCTAGAATAGGAATGGAAGAAAGAGATGAGGATGTTGGGATTTCAACAAATCATGCTTTTTAAGCACACCATCCCCTCCTTAGGAGGAAGCCCTCACTACAACCCTCAAGAAAACTTTTTCCAAGCACTCCTAAAGACATAACCAAACTCACATTTTGCCATTATTGCAAAAGTCTATGGTCCTCAACATCTAGCCATGCCACCCTTATATGACACAATCAAACACCAAATCCATAATAGGAAGAAATTGTACCCAAATGTCATCCTACTCAACAAGGTGATAACTAGTACACACTCAAGGGCCCCATATTCTTCTAACCATCCGAGCCCTATCATCAATAAAAACACACCAAGTATGCAACCCATCCATACTAAGAGTCACATCAAGGCTTAACATGCCAAGTTTCACTAAGTCAACGAGAGTATTCCTAGGGGAACAAGGTAAGAGATATTCTTCACAAACCCCTTTTTTTTCTAACTTTAAACCACTAACCGGGGTAAAATCCGAAAAAGGTTCTATTAACTCATCCGGAGAACTCTAAGCCTCATAGCCTCATAAGGCATCATACAAGATAAGGTAGTACCGGAAATCAACATAACACTTACTCTCATATGAAATTACCACATACCGATACCTTCATCCCAAAAATTCTTCCAAGTCAACCCTAGTAGCATCCTTTTCTAAGGCCGTCACTAGGATATCACTCAAGATCTCATATGAATCTACCAATCCGGGTCTAGATTGCTCCAATTCACTAAACCACATAAGGTGAGAATTCAAGCAAACCTATCTCATAAACATCAAGGACACTCAATAACCTTACCATCTAAGCATATTATCCCGCATTGGGGTAAGCCTAAACTATCTCATTACACAACATGATTCTCAAACCAATGAGGATCTCACTCCTACCCTCTTTTAAAGGAGCTTAATCACTCAACATCTCTAGGTACCACTTAAGAATCACTATTCATCAAAATCCAACACATCATAAAACTCATAAGGACTAAGTTGAGTTATACTAATCACTCACATATGGCCATAACTAAACCCATGAATATTAAGGACGACACAAAAAAAAAAAAATCGCGATATTCTCTTTATCAAGTCACGAAAGACAAGTATTACTAAGATTACTCCTACAAGGTTCATCACCTTAGATAACTCCTTTATAAACTCTAGAGGATCTTCCTCTATCTTTGGCCCATGGAATTTCCGCAATTCAATAAAACATAAAACACATACCGGAACCCTTAAGATCCACTACCACTCACTCTTTGAGACTTACGGGTAGACATCCTTTCTTGGTTAAACCTTAGAGGAACTTAGAGGAATTTTGACCAAGAAACCTTTCTCTTTTTCACTAAAGTTGGATTAAGACAACTCTAGACCATGTCAACCCTTATCACCACTTTTGGTGGGGTCTACCAACCAACTATGCCTAGGTATTATCTAAGCACCCTACCTAAGTGACCATACTTAAGATCAATCTTAAAATACAACAACTAACCCTTTGAAGTTGGTCAACACTTATACTTCTTATTCTTCACCTTAACTAGATGGTACATGCAACCCTCAAAGTCAACTTCAAAACACAACATAATCCCGACCTAGGGCATATAATTTCTTTTCCCATCTCCACTCTCGGATAGGCTCCTTTGGGAATCAACAATTTGACCATATGGGTTCTACCATCAACTAAACATAACCTCACAATTACCTTGCTAGGTAGGCACACTATCTCCCCCTTTGGAGTAAGCCTACACAAGTTCTTCTAACCAACACAAAGACAATTATGAAGCATTAATCACACAAAATACAACTTCATAATCTATTCCATCAAAGCTCACAAGTCACATAGCCATAATTGGCATTACAACCACTCGCTCCTTCTAGCAAGAACCCTTCAACTGGTCCAACTTTAAACACCATAAGACAAGGAATAAGAGAGAGAGCTTATAGATCTATGGCACGACTTAGAGAATGAAGAAGTGAAACATTTCCTAAAACGTCTCATAGCCTCCTACTCATAGTTGTGGTGCACAACACAACCATGAATCGGACTCTAATCAACGCGGTGTGTTGGACTCCGAGGATCTATCAACCTAGTGCTCTGATACCAAGTTTGTCACGACCCAAGCCTAGGGCCTAGACGTGACCGGCGAATGGGGAACCCGAAGGAACCCCAAACAAGCCTCATAGCGTATCATTACACATCCTTGGTCGCGGAAGCAATTAAAATGACCATAAGCAATAAGCATAATCAAAGGGGGAAATCGGGACTAAGGGAGCAAGAGAAAAAAAGAAGAAATGGTACATAAATACCATAGATGAGTCAAGCTCAAGCATAATACACAACTTGTCCAACACCACCTCTAAACATGAGTACTTAGCGGGGGCCAAGACAAACTACCGGGCTCACCCTCATAGTCAAAACATAACTAAAAAGAAAAGTCTTATACATAGCAAAAGATCATGAGCAACGTCCCCGGAATGGAGGACTCACCAATAACCTTGATAGGAAATCGTATTAGCCACGCGGAGGAGGATGGTCAAGCGGTGCTCCGGTCCCTACATGGTGACATCATGTAGGCATAGAGTATGCGTTAGTACGTTTGAATGTACTAAGTATGTGGGATGCAATGCAATGCTATAATAGATAGACATCATAGGAAAAATGCATAATCATACCCGATAGATAGCACATAAATGAAATGATGTATATAATGACGCTTACATAAAAATCATATTTAGTGGGACGTAGTACATGTGTGGTGAGTGACCATCAATATAGTATTTCCAAGGCCTACCACCCCCTTGGAGAGGCGAAAGAGGTACAAACCCCTCAATGTGGTTACCCGGGCCTACCACCCCCCGAGCTAGGGACCAAGGTACCAACCCCTCGATATGGTTATACGGGCCTACTACCCCCCGTACTAGGCAACCAAGGTACAAACCCCTCGATACGGTTATACGGGCCTACTACCCCCCGTACTAGGCAACCAAGGTACCAACCCCTTGATACGGTTACCCGGGCCTACAACCCCCCGAGCTAGGCTTGGTCGACTCACACACTATATAGAGAAAATCATATACATGTATCCATTTCATCATCATTTCAATACTTATATAATCATCCGACTCATAGGACGTACATTGGACCTTCCATTTCATAAGAATTCTATAAATGGCATTTTATCAAACATATGGTGGGCTACTTGTTCATGTAAATAAAATCATGTGTTTCAAGAGTACTAAGTCCAACCAATTTCAAAATCCATATAAAACAGCCCACCAACAACATACATATATATATACATATATAACAACCTTCATAATTTGATCATGGAGGCATGAAAACCATAAACATCATATAATCATTCCATTTCATGATAATATACAAAAATAGACCATAATAGGATGTGTAGTAATAATTCCATAATTCAAGAGTTCATAAATGATCATAAGGACCCATAAACTTGAAGTAAAATAGAGGATAAATGGTTGGACTTGTGGAAAGGAAGGTTTCCACAATCAATCCACATACCTCAACTTTGGAGAATTCTTGATGAAGATTGGAATGGAGAATTGCTTGAGATTGAATCTTGAATCCGGAATTAAAGCTTGGGATCCTTGAATTTGGTTGATGATCTTGGTGGAATTTTTGGAGAGGGTTTAGAGAGAGTTTTTGGATGTTTGAGAAATGTTTTAGAGACTTGGAATGAACTAATGATATATAGGGAATATCATATGCCCTTTTGGAAAAAAAAATTGTCCAACACTTAGAAAAATTAATGGGGCGGGTGAACAGTGTTTCGGCTTACTGGAAATGGCACTTTTCTGCCGGCGAGGTTTTACGAAAATGGTCATAACTCCTTCATCCTAACTCGGAATGAGGTGAAACAAATTGCGTTGGAAAGCTAACTCACAGAGCTTTAATTTTGATAGTTTGAGCTCCTTCCAGTTCCTTGTGTGCTGAGAGATATGCCCCTTTAAAGTTGACCCTCAAAATCGCATTTTTTTGCGATTTTCGAAATTTGATACGGTTGTTCTAAAATTCGGGTTAGACTCATTTCCCACTCAATTTGACCCCCTGAATAAGAATATGAAGTCGAATTTCCGAAATGATGCACGGATTTTGAGATATATGGAAATTACAATTTTAGGTGTTTCCGAAGCACATTTTCGGGCATTTTTGGGGTCGTTTCAATCCCTCTGGTAGAGTCAAAACAGGAGTTGTAGTCAACCTAGTTTTCTGTTCTGAGAAGCTCTTCTCACAGTCATTTTACCACTGGAACTTGACCTTTTTCTGAGTCAACTTAGTCAATGGAGAAGCTATGGATGAAAATCATTCCACGAACCATCTGTAATAACCAGCCAAACCCAATAAACTTCTGATATTTGTAGGAGAGGTAGGTCTGGGCCATTGTTTCACTCCTTCTATCTTTTGAGAATCCACTCGGATTCCTTTGCTAGACACAATATGACCAAGAAAAGCAACTGAATGCAAACAAAACTCACATTTGCTAAACTTAGTGAATAACTGGCGATCTTTGAGAGTTTGCATGAAAACTCTCAAATGAGTCACATGTTCTTCCTCATTCCTATAGTAAATGAGGATATCATCAATAAAGACAATAACGAACAAGTCCAAGCACTGCTTGAACACCGTGTTCATCAAATCCATAAAAGTTGCAGGAGCATTGGTTAGTCCAAAGGACATAACTACAAATTCATAACGACCATACCGAGTTCTAAAGGATGTTTTTGGAATGTCACTATCTTTGACTCTGAGCGGATGATAACCGGATCTAAGGTTTATTTTAGAAAAATGACTAGCACCCTTAAGTTGGTCAAACAAGTCATCAATCATGGGGATAGGGGTACTTATTCTAGATTGTGACTTTGTTCAACTGTCGATAGTCAATGCACACCCTGAGAGGACCATCTTTTTTTTTAACGAACAACACTGGTGCACCCCACAGGGAAATACTAGGTCTGATAAATCCCTTATCTAGAAGGTCTTTCAACTACACTTTCAATTCCTTAAGCTCGGTTGGAGCCATTCTATAACAAGGAATATAAATAGGTTGGGTATCAAGAAAGAGATCAATTCCAAAGTCTATTTCCCTTTCGGGAGGAACTCTGTGAAGATCTTCTGGAAATACTTCTGGGAACTCATTTACTACAGGAACTAACTCAAGAGTTGGGTTTCAGAGCTTGAATCCTTAACCTGAACTAGATGATAGAGATACCCCTTACAGATCATATTTTTGGCCTTAAGGTAAGAAATGAATTGACCCAAAGGCACTAAGCTACTACCCTTCCATTACAAGATTGGCTCGTCTGGTCACACCTATGGTCCGTAGGTCTTGGCGTGGTTCTAGACTTAGCTGAATTTTCCTGGGGTTCAGTGGAGCCTAAACCAAGGACCTGGTCCACGGACCGTAGTCCCTCTTACAGTCCGTAGGTCCTGGCGTGGGCCAAGACTTGCCTGTAAAATTCTGGGGTTTTGGGAAGGGAGCTGCAGGTGGCCAACCATGGACCCCACCTACGATCCGTAGGTGGCGTCGTTGGTGGCACCTGTAACTTTTGATTTTTCTCTAATCTGGTATTTCTAGCATACGAGTGTTATAGGAACATTCATCCTCGAATAAGGTCTAAACTAATTGAGTATGGAGGGAAGGATTGCAATCCATACCACTAAGTACTAAAAACTGATATCTAACTGAACTAAGTTCCAAGAACATGAAAATATGCTGAAATGCAAGAACAATTGAAGGAACATGATACAAAGACTGAATTTACGCAAGAGTAAACTGAGAGACTGAAGAGGAACTATTACCTGAATTTGAAACGGAATTGGAAGGAAAGAGATGAGGATACTTGGCCATCATTGCTGCTTCTGCTTCCCAAGTAGCTCCCTCTATGGACTGACTCCTCCACAAAACCTTCACTCAAGTGACTTCTTTATTTATCAACCTAAGAACCTGACGGTCAAGAATTTCAACTGGCACTTCTTCATAAGTGAGACTATCCTTCACAGCCACACTCTCTAGTGGTACTATTCATGCAGGATCACCTACACACTTCTTCAATAGGGAAATGTGAAAGACTGGATGAACCACTTCTAGTTCTGCTGGCAAATCTAACTAGTAAACTACCTTACTACCCTTTTCAAGATTATGTAAGGACCTACATATCTAGGACTGAGCTTCCCTTTCCTGCCAAATCTCATCACCCCCTTCATAGGTGACACCTTTAAGAAAACCCAATCATGGATTTTGAATTCTAAGTCCCTTCTCCTCACATCTGCATAGGACTTCTGACGACTCTGAGTTGTGTTTAGTCTATCTATGATGATCTAAACTTTTTCCATAGCTTCATGAGCCGAATCTGGCCCAATCAATGTTATTTTACCTACTTCAAACCAACCAATCGGGGACTTGCATCTACACCCGTATAGTGCCTCTCATACGGGGCCATCTGAATACTGGAATGGAAGTTAATATTATAAGTAAACTCTACAAGAGGTAGGTGATCATCCTAACTACCCTTGCAATCGATCATGTAAGCTCTCAAAATGTCCTCTAAGGTTTGAATGGTACGTTATGCCTGACCATCTATCTGTAGATGAAATGTTGTACTGAGATTTACCTGGGTACCAAGACCTTCTTGAAACAATTTCCAGAAATGAGAGGTAAACTAAGGACCTCTATCTGAAATGATAGACAAGGGAACCCATGTAATCTGGCTATCTCATTAATATAGAGTTTGGCGTAGTCCTCGGTTGAATTTGTAGTCTTGACAGCTAAGAAATGAGCGGACCTAGTAACTCTGTCTACTATCACCCAAATTGAGTCATGTAGTCTGCGAGTATGAGGTAAACCCGTAATGAAATCCATGTTTATCACTTCCCACTTCTATGCAGGAATGTTAATCTCTTGAGTCATACCTTCTGGTTTTTTATGTTCTACCTTAACTTGTTGACAATTTGGACACTTAGCCACAAAATCTGCTATGTCCCTCTTCATGTCGTTCCACCAAAACACTTCTCGTAGATCACAGTACATCTTAGTAGCACTTGGATGAATGGAGTATTTGGAATAATGGGCTTTGGTAAGGATCTGCTTCCTCAACTCACCCACATTAGGAACACATAAGTGACCCTGGTAACGAAGCACGCCATCTCCCCCTTGGGAGAAAACCTCAATTTTTTTGTTGATGAACTGAACCTTTCAACTGAAGTACTATAGGATCACTATCTTATTTTTACTCAACCTCTGTTACCAATAAAGATTCTGACCCATTCTGAACTATCACACCCTCTTCTGATGTGTCGTAAGGCAAACTCCTAAGCTAGCTAGCCGGTGGACATCTTTGGTTAACTCTTTCCTTTCTTCCTCAACATGTGCTACACTACCCATAGACAGTCTGCTGAGAGCATCAACCACTACATTGGTCTTACCAGGATAGTAAAGCACATTCATGTGATAGTCCTTGAGGAAATCAAGTCATCTCCTCTGACGAAGATTTAACTCTTTCTGGGTGAACACATACTGGAGGCTCTTATGATCTATGAACACATCTACGTGAACACCATACAAGTAATGTCTCCAAATTTTTAGGGAAAATAATACTACTACAAGCTCGAGGTCATACGTCGGGTAGTTCTTCTCGTGTACCTTAAGTTGTCTAGAAGCATAAGTTATGACCTTACCTCGATGTATCAACACACAACCTAGGCCGACCCTGGATGCATCAAAATAAATCACATAACTGTCTGAACCATCTGGTAGAGTCAAGACAGGAGCTATAGTCAACCTAGTCTTCAGTTTTGAGAAACTATTCTCACACTTATCTGGCCACTGAAATTTGACCTTCTTCTGAGTTAACTTGGTCAATGGGGAAGCTGTGGATGAAAATCCTTCAACAAATCTACTATA
Source organism: Solanum verrucosum (assembly GCF_900185275.1). Classification (NCBI taxonomy): domain Eukaryota; kingdom Viridiplantae; phylum Streptophyta; class Magnoliopsida; order Solanales; family Solanaceae; genus Solanum; species Solanum verrucosum. Next base: position 2,094,831 of record NW_026020298.1, on the reverse strand, counting down.
ATAACCGGCCAAACCCAAGAAAATCTTGATATCTGTTGGAAAGGTGGGTATGGGCCAGTGTTTTACTGCGTTAATATTTTGAGAATCCACTCAGATTCCTTCCCTAGATACCATATGACCAAGGAAAGCGACCGACTGTAACCAGAATTCACATTTGCTGAACTTAGCGAATAACTAGCGATCCTTGCGAGTTTGCAGAACAACTCTCAGATGAGTCGCATGCTCTTCCTCACTGCAAGAATAAATAAGCATATCATGAATAAAGACGATAACGAACAAGCCCAAATACTGTCTGAACACCCTGATCATTAAGTCCATGAAAACTGTAGGAGCATTTGTTAGTCCAAAAGACATAACTACGAATTTATAATGACAATATCGAGTTCTAAAAGTTGTCTTCGGAATGTCACTATCTCTTACACTGAGATGATGATAGTCAGATCTGAGGTATATCTTAGAAAAGCAACTAGCGCCATGTAGGTAGTCGAACAAGTCATCAATTTTGGGGATGCGATACTTATTCTTGATTATGACCTTGTTCAACTGCTGATAGTCAATGCACATTCTAAGAGAACCATCTTTCTTTTTCATGAACAACACTGGAGCACCCCATGGAGAGATAGTAGGTCTGATGAAGCCCTTATCTAAGAGTTCTTTCAATTGTTCTTTCAATTCCTTAAGCTCGGCTGGAGCCATTCTGTAAGAAGGAATCGAAATGGGTTGGGTATTTATAAGGAGATCTATTACGAAGTCGATTTCCCTTTTGGGAAGAACTCCGGGTAGATCTTCTGGGAACACTTATGGAAACTCATTTACTACCGGGACTGACTCAAGAGTTGGGGTTTCAGAGTTTGAATCTTTAACCCGAACAAGATGATAGACATACCCTTTGGAAATCATCTTTTTGGCCTTAAGGTAAGAGATGAAGCGACCTACAGGCACTGAGCTACTACCTTTCCACTCTAAGACTAACTCGTTTGGAAACTAAACTCAAACAATCATAGTTCTACAATCGATTGAGGCATAACAGGAATGTAACCAATCTATGCCTAGAATGATACCAAAATCTACCATTTCTAACTCTAAAATATTTGCTGAGGTCACTTTCTGAGAGACTGTGATAGGGCAGTTTCTGTATACCAGTCTAATTATAATTGGGTCACCAACAGGAGTAGAGACTGTGAAGGGTTATGAAAGAGTTTCTGGACTGACACTGAAATTTACTGCTATACATGGAGTTACAAAAGAAAGTGTAGCCCCTGGATATAACAATGCATAAACATCTAAATGAAAGACTTGTAACATACCAGTGACCACATAGGAGAATCTTCCTGGTCCTAGCGAGCTTGGAGAGCATACAACATGTTCTTGCATTGACCGCCACCTGTACCAAATAAAGCACCCTATTGAGCTAGAAAGCTGATGAACTTCAGTCCATATTCTTGGACCGACATTGACCCCTGCTTCAAGTTCATAAACTTTTGTGCCTTAGCTTGTCTCAACTCCCTTCGGAAGAACATGTCCAGACAAGCTCAAGTAAAACAATCTCATGTTATAGGAGCTGCATTCTCACCCATGTTTTTCTTCCACTGTGAACCAAATATGAGCTACATCTTTGAGTTGATAGGATGCTAACTCAACACTCTCGATACCAGTCACTTGCATTACTCCAAGAATATTCTTAACCTCATTAATAAAGTTATGTGGGTCTTCACCAACCTGGGACCCTAGAAATTCAGGCGGATTCATCCAAACAAAGTCTCGAACCCTAGATGTTGCTGACCCACTGATGTTTATCGTGACCAATGACACTAACCTACAGTGCGTGTCTACGATCGTCGATAATATAGTAACCCAACCAAGGGTTGGGGTCGTGTCCCAAGGGAATGATTTAGAGAATTAGTAGAAAAATAAAATTTAGTTCAAACTAGTCGTAGCTAAAGATATTGACGATTAAAAATATTGTAAATTAAAAGGGGGTGACACAAAAGTGTCAAATATCAATTGCGGGTTTTGTCACAAGTAGTAAAAACAACAAAAATAATAGGAAGATCAAGTATGGCGATAAGTTCTTGGGGTGTGACCGCAATACAAGTTGAGATAAATCGTTGAGTACATGCTTTCGATAGGAAATTTGCAAGATAATAGTGACTAGGCTAAGCTTTAGATGGAAATAAGTTCCCTCTCAGGGAACTTACCCCATTTCAAATGTGTTCCTCTCGGACACCCATTTGCCGCACGAAGGCCAGCCTACGCCTTACCCCACTCACTCTCTTGAGCTGAGTGTTAGGATATGGGAATAGGGCTCACCCTCTCGGGCTGAACCTCATGTCGACCAACTCCTTAGGCCATTAGTCTAGTGGTCTTGGTTTCGCGACCTCCCTCTCAGGCAAGTCGAAAACACATGGGTGGTTTTGTAATTGCAACTACAAATACATTAAATTAAACCACAACCACTAGGTGAAATCACTATTAAAATACATCTAACCTATCAGCAAGCAAGACCCAACAACAATATCAACACATATTTGTTAAACTACACCCCAAGAATGGGGTTTTTTAGCCACACATCAAGATATAACAAAATACACCTAAAATGATAGTAAAATCAAGTGGGTATAATATATTAAACCTTGATTGAAGCAAAGGAAGAAGAATGGAGAAGACCCACTTCCAACTTGGGGGAGATGAAATCCTAGTTTCTTCAAGTCTCCCAAAAACCATCTCTAAACTTAAGAGAAAATATCTAAAAAGTACTATTCTATTCTGGAAATTAAAATAAATGTTAGACTCTCTAAAAATTAATAACAATTTTAGTATTTATAGACTTCAGAAATTAGTGTTGGTGGATCGTTCGGTGAGGTTAGTCGAAGTCACCGAATGACTCGGCAACTTGCCCTTCTTCTGTCTCATCGTCGTTTCGTGCTTGCCTTCAGCATCTTCACGTTCTAGACCATTGGGCAGTATAGTA